>NW_028270152.1:63183759-63186259 GCF_037043375.1 Chiloscyllium plagiosum | reverse complement strand
CGGGAGGCTCAGGAAAACAAAGGAGGGGTGTACCCGAGGCAGTGGGGACGGTTAACGATCGAGTAATTTCGGTGCACCGAACCAGGTAAGACAAAACTTGCGGGGACCGTGTTTCCGGAGGACTGGGTACCTACGGGGTGCCTGTGGATTTTTTTTTTCTACAGAGACGTGGGACTCAGGAATCTGGAGGCCGGGGCTCGCCTGTGAGGGATTTTGCAGAGACCGTGTTTGAGGAGGAACGTGTACCTACGGGGTGCCTGTGATTTGTGTCACAGAGACGTAGGACACAGGAATCCAAAGACCGGGGGTGCCTGCAAAGGAACCTGGGCGATCACGGGACTGAAGGTCCGGGAATTGGCTACATTGTGATAGATTATCACGGGAAAAATACAAAGTCCTCGGAAATGGGAAATAAGGGATCTAAGGTGATTAAGGGAAAGGTAGGCTTAAACAGGGACAATGACACATACTCCGGGGTACCTGACGATAGTCCGTTAGGGAGAATGCTAAATAATTGGGATCAGGCTGGAAGAAAGGGAAAATCTAAAAGGAAGATGGTAAAATACTGTCAAAAGTGGTCCCAGAAACCTATTCAGGGCGACTCAGTGTGGTGGCCTAGATTCGGTACTGACGAAGACTGGGTCCGGCAAGCCCTCATTTTATATGTCAATTCAAAACCTGATGTTAATCTGGAAGAAAGTGATTATGCCCTTTGTTGGCTGCCGGTTACGATATCTTGTCAAATGCAGGTAACTAATAAAGACTCGAAAGGGCAGAAAGAATGGACCCTTTAGATCACTTACCGCCGCCCTACGTGACCCCGTCTGCCCCACAGAATGTTCCTTCGGGTGACGACGATTCAGGGGAAGGGGAAGAAGATGGGGAGGAATCACAAACTACCTCAGGGGTACAGACCAGATCTCAAGCTGAAAAGGGTCACAGACAAAACCCTGTCTCGATTGCAAGAATGAATCCACTCCGGGAAGTGCCCATGGGGGCGAGGAAGGAAGGACGGGATATGTGAACGTTCCCTTGACGAGTACTGAAGTACGGAATTTCAGGAGGGAGATGAAGGTCTACTAGAGGACCCCATGGGACTTGCTGAACAATTGGATCAGTTCCTGGGTCCGAATACTTACACGTGGGAAGAGATGTGTTCCATCATGAAAACATTGTTCTCTAGCCAGGAGCGTCAGATGATACGACAAGCTGCGCTCTTGGTCTGGGAGAGAGAGGGGGGAGAAGGAGGGGAGCAGAAGTTTCCCCTCACCGACCCCGAGTGGGATAAGAACACGGAGGGAGGACGGCGCAACATGAGAGACATGCGGGAATATTGGATAAAGGAAATAAGACACGCAGCCCCAAAGGGGCACAATTTTACCAAGGCCTTTGGTAATCATCAAAACCCGGAGGAAACCCCTACGGACTTCCTAGACAGGATTAGGAAGAATGTGCAGCAGTTTGCTGGGGTGGACCCTGAGACGGACGTGGGGCAACAACTCATACGGGTAGAGTTTGTATCAAAGGCCTGGCCGACATACGAAAGAAGTTAGAGAAAATGGATGATTGGGATAGTAAATCTTTAAGTGAATTACTACGAGAGGCGCAAAAGGTGTTGTGAGAAGGGACGATGAGAAGCAAAGGAAGGCGACAAAGATAATGATGCAAACGGTGCAACAAATGACAGCTGGAAGAAAGGAAAAGGGAGAGCCGTGGCAGAAACAGGAAAGGGGAGAGTCGTGGCAAGAGCAGAGGAAAAGAGAACCATGGCCGGAACAAAGGAAGAGTGGAGGAACGCGAGACCGCGACAGGGAAACGAAGAGGACACTCAGATGTTACTAATTGTAATGAAGAGGGACATTTTAAACGGGAGTGCCCCCGCTACAAGCGGGAGGTGAGGTCGTACGCCCTGATGGAGGAAGATTAGGGAGGTCGGGGGTTCCTACCCTTGGGGCAAAAGGACTATCGACAGGAACCCCTGGTAAACTTGAAAGTAGGGCCCCAAGGATCGGAGATCACATTTATGGTGGACTCGGGAGCCGAAAGATCAAGTATAATCCAAATACCCCCCGGCACCCGAGCAGGAGGAAAAGTTATGGGGGTATCTGGAATTGGAGGACAGAAATTACAAGTCCAGTGGTAGAGGACGTGGAAATTGGATATGAAAACAGAACTACTAAACGAGACCTCCTTCGACTGCCATCGGCGGATTTAATTTGTTAGGAAGAGACTTGCAGGTCAAACTAGGGATCGGAACGGTACCAAGTAACGGGGAAATGGTGGTAAGGTTGTTCGCCCTCACCGAAGATGATGATCAACAAATAGACCCGGAAGTTTGGTACCGAGAGGGGAATAGAGGGGGTCTAAACATCAAACCTCTCCAAATCACCATGTTACCAGGAAGAGGCCCGGTAAGAAGGAAACAATACCCGATTGCTATGGAAGGACGGAGGGGTTACAACCTGTGATAGAAAGATTAATCACAGATGGACTACTGGAG
>NW_028270152.1:63138169-63183259 GCF_037043375.1 Chiloscyllium plagiosum | reverse complement strand
CTAAGTTACCCTGGCCAAAGTGCCTGCCCATTGCCCTAATGAGGATACGTACGGCACCTCGCCGAGATGTCGGGGTTTCCCCCTATGAAATGCTCTTCGGATTACCGTATTGGAGTAAGGTTGATGGATGTCCCACTCTACAAGGGGGGGATGTATTTATCCGAACCTATTTACTGGCCTTATCCCGTTCTTTGCAGAACTCCGAAGGAAAGGTCTCCTGGCTCAGACTCCGCCGCTCGACTTCCTCCTGCATAAGGTGGAGCCCGGAGATTGGATACTTGTTAAGACCTGGAAGGCCGAAAAGCTCCAGCCGCGGTGGGAAGGACCGTTCCTGGTTCTGTTAACAACTGAGGCAGCTGTTCGAACGAAAGAAAAAGGGTGGGTCCACGCATCAAGGATAAAGGGGCCCGTTCCGCCTGAAGAAGAAAGCACCTGGACATGCGAACAAGGGGACAAGCCCGTTGTCGGTAAAACTGAAAAGACAGCAATAATGAACTCTACTTGGACTGTATTGGTGGGGATATTGATCAGTTTACTCCTGTATGTGGGGGAGGGTGAGGGGAGATGTGACAAATGTCGAACTACAGTAAGACTTGGGATTCGAATCTATTCGGGATCATTTGTGTCCCATTCCTATGTGGACGATAGGTGTTACGATGTGAGTGCACGCCATGAATGTTGGGAGGATGGGAGACCCTATTATCAGGTATATAATAAAGGATACGGTGGCAAAATCCATGGATGCCCTATAAATGACCGCTGGGTGTGTATTAGCAAAACTGGGAGGCGGGACCTATCCTCCGTGTTGCTCAGGGAGCAGGTTGACAGAGTCAAGGAGACCAAGATACAGATCCCTGATCGGGGGTTGGGGAAAGAGCAAGACCGACAGGGAACGGTCGTGCTCCCTAAAGTGCCATCTGTATACGAAGAGGTAGAAGGACAGATTAAACTCCCTGATGTTACACAAAACCTGTTTATTGATCTCACCTCTAGAATAGCCACTGTTTTAAATGTTAGCAATTGCTGGGTCTGTGGGGGGCCGCATATGTTGGAACAATGGCCGTGGACTGGTCAAAGCTTAGACATAGGGGAATTGCTGCAAACCACTTGGACTCGTGACAACGACAGAAAAAGCCAGGGGTGGAGACTGACAAACAGCCCTGAGGGCCAGTTCTGTATTGAAGGCAAGGGGACCGTGAAGGTAGGGATTAGCCCCTGTCAGAATATATTGGATGCAACCACGCGAGTATGGTGGCCTGAGAATATTGCTTGGTACATTGCAAACCGAGATCATCAAAATTGCATTCGGTTACGTTCTGATTCCTCCTCTTACGAGCTCAGTGCTGACCCTTCCGATGGCATGAAAAGAGTGTGGAGCGGTGGTTGTCAGGGGAATCAATGCTGGAATAATCCTGTCCAGACTCTGCCACGGGGTCAACAATCCGAATACTGGAATTGCAGTGGTCCTGGTCCTTATGAGGGCGTCCCTGGGGTAAAGGAGCTGTGGGATGACGTTGTGAGGCAGGGAGGGCCTGCTCCAGATGGCCTATTTTGGATATGCGGTAATCAGGCATACTCCAAACTGCCCATGGGATGGGCTGGGGTATGCTTCCTGGGTCTAATACGACCTGCGTTCTTCTATTACCCCGGGAGGAAGGCGATGATTTGGGAGTTAAACTCTTTGACTCCCTGCGTAGGTCGCCAAGGGATATCCAAGTCAGTGATTGGGGGGATGAGTGGCCACCGGCCCGGATTATTGAATACTATGGGCCGGCTACTTGGGCACAGGACGGATCATGGGGATATCGTACTCCTATCTATATGCTAAATCGAATTATCAGGCTCCAAGCAGTCGTAGAGGTCATTACTAACCGCACTGCCCTGGCCCTAGAGCTGTTGGCTCAGCAGCAGGATCAGATGAGGGCTGCTATATATCAAAACCGACTTGCTTTGGATTATCTGTTGGCCTCGGAGGGGGGTGTGTGCGGGAAATTTAACCTGACAAACTGCTGTCTAGAAATTGACGATAATGGTAAAGCGGTTTTGAAAATTTCCGATGAAATTCGGAGATTGGCCCATGTGCCAGTACAATCTTGGCGTCCTCTTAGTGGCATCGGATGGTGGGATGGTCTCCTAGGTGGTAGCTGGTGGCGCACGGCATTGCTGGTGGTTGGGGGCGGCATGATTCTTCTTCTCGTATTACCCTGCCTAACTCCCTGTATTCAGTTTTTAATTCAGAAAAATATTTCCCGACTCCAGGCAGTGGTGGTTCCACAACATGGGACACGGGGAACTTAAAGTGATGTTGCTGCGAAAGACCAAGGATTTCCCGGGCCCTTGAGGGAAGGGGGGGGGGCTTATCTTGGTCAGGCACATCTTAAAGAAAGAAAAGGGTGGAATTGTAAGAGGTAATTTCGGTTTAAACTTTAAGATGTGCCTGGACCACAGACTGATCTATAATAAAAGACAAAACCTTTGTTTCTTTTCTAACAACCATTTTATATACTCAAAAAGTAGAGTAGTTTAAATTGTGCAGAATGCTGACAATTTGTGAGCTATAGTGAAAGCGAGCAGGCTCTTGATTAATGAAGCCATTCACACAGCAGAGAAGGATGAGTCCTTCGCTGATAAGACTCCAGGATGGGAGTGCGACTTGAGACATCTGTTTCAAGATTAAAGCTTTTGACTGATAAGACTACAGGGTGAGAAAAACAACAAACTTTGGAGACTCTGGAGCCTTTTGTTGCAGACTTTGTGATAAAAATAATGATGTTTTTAAGAATGTGAACCTCATGGCTTGTTGGAGCCAAGGAGAGGAGGGACTTGTCCTATAAATAATGGAGACTTTGTAAGCCTCAGGGCGCCTTTTCTTTAAGGGTGCCCGACTCTGCAGACTTGACTTGTTAATAAAACTTTGTTTTTCCTGAATTTGTCTAGAGCGATTATTGAGAAGCGATTTTCGTTTCCTAACAGGGAGTGAGAGAGGGAGTGAGAGAGGGAGTGAGAGAGGGAGTGAGAGAGGGAGGGAGGGAGGGAGGGAGAGAGGGAGGGAGGGAGAGAGGGAGGGAGAGAGGGAGAGAGGGAGAGAGGGAGAGAGGGAGAGAGGAGAGAGGGAGAGGGGAGAGGGAGAGGGGGAGAGGGGAGAGGGGAGAGGGGAGAGGGAGGGAGGGGGAGAGGGAGGGAGGGGGGAGAGGGAGAGAGGGGCGAGAGGGAGAGAGGGGCGGGAGAGAGGGGCGGAGGAGAGGGGCGGAGAGAGGGGGGGAGAGAGGGGGGGAGAGAGAGGGGGGAGAGAGGGGGGGAGAGAGGGGGGGAGAGAGGGGGGGAGAGAGGGGGGGAGAGAGGGGGGGAGAGAGGGGGGGAGAGAGGGGGGGGAGAGAGGGGGGGAGAGAGGGGGGGGAGAGAGGGGGGGAGAGAGGGGGGGAGAGAGGGGGGGGAGAGAGGGGGGGGAGAGAGGGGGGGGAGAGAGGGGGGGGGAGTGAGAGAGGGGGGGAGAGAGGGGGGGAGAGAGGGGGGGAGAGAGGGGGGGAGAGAGGGGGGGGAGAGAGGGGGGGGAGAGAGGGGGGGAGAGAGGGGGGAGAGAGGGGGGGAGAGAGGGGGGGGAGAGAGGGGGGGAGAGAGGGGGGGGAGAGAGGGGGGGGAGAAGAGGGGGGGGGGAGAGAGGGGGGGGAGAGAGGGGGGGGAGAGAGGGGGGGAGAGAGGGGGAGAGAGGGGAAGAGGGGGGGGAGAGTGGGGGGGGAGAGAGGGGGGGGGAGGGGGGGGGAGGGAGGGGGGGTGAGAGAGGGGGGGGAGGGAGGGGGGGAGGGAGGGGGGTGAGGAGAGGGGGGGGAGAGTGGGGGGGAGGGAGGGGGGTGAGAGAGGGGGGGGAGAGAGGGGGGGAGATGAGGGGGGGGGAGAGAGGGGGGGGGAGAGAGGGGGGGGTGAGAGGGGGGGGTGAGTGGGGGGAGAGAGGGGGGGGAGAGAGGGGGGGGGAGAGGGTGGGGGGGAGAGGGGGGTGGAGTGAGGGGGGGGAGAGTGGGGGGGGGTGGAGGGGGGGTGAGAGGGGGGGGGAGAGTGGGGGGGAGAGAGGGGGGGGAGAGAGGGGGGGAGAGTGGGGGGAGAGGGGGGGGAGAGGGGGGGAGAGAGGGGGGGAGAGAGGGGGGGAGAGAGGGGGGGTGAGAGGGGGGGAGAGAGGGGGGGAGAGAGGGGGGGAGAGAGGGGGGGAGAGAGGGGGGGGAGAGGGGGGAGTGAGGGGGGGGGTGAGAGGGGGGGGGGGGAGAGTAGGGGGGGGAGAGAGGGGGGGAGAGAGGGGGGGAGAGAGGGGGGAGAGAGGGGGGGTGAGAGGGGGGGAGGAGAGGGGGGGAGAGAGGGGGGGGAGAGGAGGGAGAGAGGGAGGGAGTGGAGGGAGGGAGGGGGAGGGGGTGGGAGGGGAGGGAGAGAGGGAGGGAAGAGAGAGGGAGAGAGGGAGGGAGAGAGGGAGGGAGGGAGGGAGGGAGAGAGGGAGGGAGAGTGTGTGAGAGAGAGAGCATGAGAAAGACAGTGAGAGAGCGTGTGAGAGCGAGACTGTGTGAGAAAGAGAGAGCGAGTGTTTGAGAGAGCGCGAGCTAGTGTGTTTGAGAGAGAGAGAGAGAGAGAGAGAGGAAAACACGTCAGAATGGTATGGGACGTGAAGAAATAATCATGGCTGGTTCTGGCTTCTGTACATCTACTGTCCTGCTTCTTCTAGGTGCTTGAGGTTGCAAGTTCGGAAGGTATGTCTGTCGGAGCTTTGTAAAGTTGCATAAAGATGGTCGACACCGCTCCCACCGTTGAGTGGTGGAGACAAAGGGAGTGAATGTTTGGGGTGGTGGATGGGGAGGCAATCAAACAGTTTGCTTTATCTTGCATGGTGTTGAGCATACTTAGCATCACTGGAATTGCATCCATCCAAACAAGTGAAGAGTATTCCATCACACTCCTGAATTTTGCCTTATGGACAATGGGCAGGTTTTGGGAAATCAGGACTTGCATTATTTACCAGCTCTTCTTGCCATCAGAAGGTGGGCCTAGATCACTTTCTGGTCAATGGTAAGTCCCTCCAGAGGGTTGAAAGTGAGCAATTCAGCAATGGCAATTGAATGTAACGTGGAGCTTGTTAGATTCTCTCTTGTTGGATATAGCGATTTCCTGGCACTTTCGAAGAACAAATATGACTTGCCACCCATCAGCCCAAGCTTAGATATTTTCTAGGGCTTAGTACATTTGGGCACAGACTATTTCAGTGTGTGAGGAATCACAAATAATACTGAGAATTGTGGAAGCATCAGCAAACATCCTCAAATGAACTTTTGATGAGGAAAGGTCATTGATGAAGCAGCAGATGATGGTTGGGCTAGTGACACTACCCTGAGGAACTCCTGCAGTGATATCCTGTGTTTAAGGTCAATAAATTAGTAGACAAAAATATTTATATGCATATCCAGAAGAGGATTCATAAGTTTCTACAAAAAAAACTCTCGTAACAAAAATAGAATCTCAAATTAGAAACAATATAATAACATGAGTAAGGAATTTGTTGAGGATTTACTTGCCAGAAACTGACCGCGGTGTCTTTCACAGAATAGAGTGATGCCTTATCTTTCCACGATATTCATAAATTATTTCAGTGAAGGAACAGGGCCACGTATCCAAGTTTGTTGAATGAACTAAGTGGCACAGTTAATAGTGTAGATAGGAACAGAGAAAGTTGTAAATGAATATTGATAGATTAAATGGGCAAAACTAAAAGCCAGTGTGGTCAAGTTAAAAGCAGATCATGTCTGCCTAACTTGATTGAATTCTTTGCTGAGGTTGTTTCGGGTAACGTCATTAGTTTTATTTACATTGACTTTCATGGATGCCTTTACCAAGTGTCACACAGAACACCACCAATGGAAATTAAGTAGAAAGTGATTGCATGGTATTGAAAATAGGTACAACAAACACTAAAAATTCTGATGAAGTATTCATCTTTATCTTCGGGAAGTTTGAATACAAAGGGATAGAAGCTATATTGGAGTTATAAATAACAGAGGATTTATCATCGTGGTCTCAAACTGTCTTTACACTTTCAATGACTTATGCAAGTACATACACCCAGGTCATCTGCTCCTGCACCCATTTATAATTGTGCTCTTTATTTTGTACACAGTCACTTCAAGGTTCTTCCTGTCAAAATGAATAACTTCACATCTTCCACATTGAACTTCATCTTTCACTCTTCTGCCATTCCACCAACTTATTTCCACCATACTTTATGTCATCTGTACCAGTGAAACTGTGGCCTGTATACCAAGATCTGGGTCATTAACACACCAAGAGAAATAAGTGCGAGAACACTAATACACAGGAACTCCACCAAAGACCTTCCTCGAGCCCCAACAACATTCACTGACCATAGCCTCCACCAAAATTGGTCACTCAGCCAATTTTGTATTTATGTTGGTTTTATTCCATGAGCACTAACTTTGTCCACATATCTGTTGTATGACACAGTATGAAACACCTTTTGGATCTCAGTGTACACCACATAAACATGATCAATCTCATTAAGCCCTTCTGTTCAATAAGTTCCAGCAATTTAGTTAAACATGATTTCATAAATACCAGAGTTTCGTAGAACTGCAGCATAACCTCTGTGTCTTTATACTCCCGTCTTCTAAATATAGCGGCTTGCATTCCATTAGCCTTATTGATTATTTACTATGCCTGTTTGGGGCATTTTGAAGATCTATGCAGTAGAACCTCTAAATCTCTTTGGAAATCCATGGTATTTAACTTCATAACATCGAAAAAGTAGCCTGATCTCTCTTCATCAATCCAAAACATGCAGCCTCTCACTTGCTTACATTGATGACCATTTACCACAATTTTGAGCATTCACCGAGTCTAGCTATATTCTTGGTAATTTCATATTGTCATCTACACTATTGGCAATGCCGCCTAACTTTGTGTCAACAGCAAAGAGGCAATTATAATTCTGGACAGTCACGTTTGAGTTACAATTTGCAAACACCAACCAGAATCTTAGGAAACAGCAGCACTGGGATTGAAGTTCCCAAATCTGATAAGTATATTCAGAAATGTTTTGATTGTTCAACATTCTGCACTCATACTTCAAGCATGGTTCCATGTTTCGCCCTTTCACGATTATCGATACCTAAGAGACGTAGATGCCAGGGTGAATGGCCTCAGCCAAAGGAAAATGTGGCCATTCACCCTGTAAATGATGCAAAATTGGACACGACATATGAACAATTTCCCCGGAAAGGTTTCATTGCCAGAGTTGACAAGTATACAATTTGCCCTAACACCTACACTCGAGTAAATGCCACAACTAAGGAATACAACATTGCATGCTGTCGCCATGCTCTGTTGATCGAAAATATATTCTTTAAAAAGAGGCGGCAAGTGCTTATCATGAAAGAATGAGAATGCATGAGCTCAGATTTTGTGATCAGCTATGAAGGAACCACATTAGCCCACAGACTCCTGACAGCAATCTGCTGCTTATAATTCTGAAGCAATTGGCTATCTGATCCAATGGGGCATTGCCTGCAGTGGATCTGAAATAATGTTTTCACTGATATTGTGGGCCAGATTTTCAGAGTCATAGAGACTCCAGGAATGCTACCCAGATCTGGAAGTATCATTCCTATTTCTGACCTCTTTATAACTTTTGGGGGAAAAGGGCCAGGCCATGAAGCATACATGATAACAAATTGGCTTGACCATTTAAATTCAGCACACAGGATAAGCAAACCAGAGTTTTGCTCCGGGGTTGGCTTCACAACGTCATGGTGGCAACATAAATACTCTTGAAGGACTGATGAGTTTGGTAGACAAGTTAAACTGTCAGGTTATTTAAATTCCCTGCACTAAAAAGGATTTTTTAAAAAGTGAACTGCATCTGTGAAAGTAAACAAAATCTGTTCCAGCAGTCTCAATAGCGGTTTGCTGATCTAACTCCAAGTGCAATCAGAATAACATTATTTGTACTTAATTGCTTTCCACGACACAATTACAACAGAGTGAGGCTACAAAGTCACAATTTTATGATAATTAAAGACATTATTAAATAATTAGCTGTAGTGGGATTGTGAATACAAAAGTTTGTCTTTATAATGGATTAAGTACTTTGAGGATTTAAATACACCGAATAGGAGTTGTTTGTCAATAAAGAAAACTCAACAAATATTTAGAACTTTATTTTACTCTATTTCATCATGATTCCTGAGTCATGAGTTGGCTGGATATTTATGACTAGATTAGATTCCCTATATTGTGGAAACAGGCCCTTCGGCCCAACAAGTCCACACCGACCCTCCGAAGAGTAACCCACCCAGACTCATTTCCCTCTAACTAATTCACCTAACACTGTGGGCTATTTATCATGGCTAATTCACCTAACCTTCACATCTTTGGACTGTAGGAAGAAACTGGAGCACCCAGAGGAAACCCATGCAGACACCGGGAGAATGTGCAAACTGGAATCGAACCTGGGACTCTGGTGCTGCGACGCAGCAGTGCTAACCACTGAGCCACCGTGCCGCCCTATGATATTGAAGCGGCTATGTAAACGTTAGTTGTTGCTGAGTCCACAATCCTCCCAAGGCTTCGGGAAAGCTCAAGACTAAAGTAATATGAACATATGAACAAGGAACAATGATCGGCCACTGAGCCCTTCAAGCTTGCTCCATCATTCAATAAGATCTGATTTAAACTCAACTCCACTTTGCTGAATACCCCCAATAATCTTTCATCCCCTTGGTCATCGAGGTTCTAACAACATCTGCCTTTAAAACGTTTAAAGATTCCATACCCACTGCCGTTTGGGAAAGGGAATTCCAAAGATTCACAAAGAAAAAAAAATCAAAACCCTCATCTCTGTTTTAAACTATGGCCCCAGTTCTAGATTCTCCCACAAGGTTTGATGTGTTATCAGGCAAGATGTAAAGAGAAAGCATGATAAATGGGTACCACTGGTTGATATGAATTGGCACTAAATTTGGACAGAGGTTACAAAGGGTAATGGGAATGAGTCAGTGTTGGCACTAACTTGAATTAACTTGGCAATAGATACTTTTAAGGATGATGGAATTTGGCTGGGTATACAATGGCATGCATGCAGCACAGGAAACATAAAAGGATGAGGGGATTGAGCTCAATTTTCAATACATCATGGAAGACTGAGAACGACAGATGTTTAATCCGTGGGAACCAAGTTGGCTCTTTCAAATTGTGCCCTCAGCACTTCAGTCTTTTTAGTTCCCTCCAGCCTCTGTATGGGGGTACTGGGATCAATCTTGCACCAATTAAGGGCATTCAAAAAAACCAAAAAGGACCATTTCAGTGAACCAAATGAACAAGGACCACTGAACAGCCTTCCCAGTCTTTCTTTCCATCTATCACACCCATGTTCTTTTGCCTGTCTTTATGTAGAAGGAAGCATTTATAAGGTAGAGTTTTAACGAGTGTAGATATATGGTGACAGTTCATAATTGATTTTTTTTTTGTAGCTCGAGGCTATTACTTTGTAATAAGTAGTAATTGTTAAGTACCAAAACCTGGTCTGTGCTTTCTGTCAACAGTGGTATAAAAGGCAGGTAAAGTGGGGAATGTTGAGTACGTTTCGAAGTATTTAACTTTTGTGATGACTCCAGGAACAATGGGGCTTCATTTTCAGCACGGTACCTCAGCAACGTTTGAATTGTGCTTTGATTAACTAATATTAACATGACCATCTGGGTTACTTATTCTCACATGAAAATATGCATAAACAATTGAAAGCTATTTAATGCTACAAACAGCTATCATTGAAAATCCTGTGCTAATTCATGTTGAACATCATTCAGTGAATGTTTTCTCAGATGTTGTGTTCATTCCTTAAAGTAAATAGATAGCTTTGCTGACATTTGTTTTCCTTGTTCTACAATGAAATTGTAAAAAATGATCCGAATAATCTGCAATACGGATGGACCACATGCCTACATTAGTTATGCTATATGAAAAACTGAATGATGATCTTTGTGCAACATTTTAAACACAGTATGACTTAGGTAAATAAAGCTTAATGTTCAAAGAGCTAACAAACTTACAAATGAGCAATTTTTCAAGGCTTCACTTCCACTTTACTGTTTCACAGAAAGCAGAAACTTGGCGCCTTTACAGTATTGTTCATATCCTCCGAGCATTACACAGCCAATTAAAGTATTTTTTAAAGTTTAGTCACTCGTTGAGTATAATGTGTGGAGGAAGGAGGTGATTTACTTTCGTGCTTAAGAACAGAAACGCAGAATGATTTTTAAAAACTTTATGTTCAGAGAGACTCGAGAGCATTCATACAAAGCTCAAAAAGCTCGTTTGCAAGTTTTGAAGGCAATAAGGGAAAGAAGCAGCATATTGGCAGTTGTGCAAGGAAATTGGACGATAATAATAACTAAACCTTGCATTGGTGAGACTGCACCTGGAGCACTACTTGCAGTTGGGGCCTTCATATTTCATTACTTACATTAGTGGTAGGACTGCAAAGGCTCCTGGGATGAATATGGAGACAGCTAAATATATTTGATCTATACTCTCTGGAATTTAGGAGAATAAGTGGTAACTGAAAAGTACAAGATTCGCGTAAGCAATTGCAGTATAAACAGAGAGAACGTCTCCCCAAGGAGACTGAAACACAGGGTCAGGATAACAAGACAATAATATAGGAATGAGGCAACAGAAAACTACTTTAGTCAGAGTCTAAACTATTTTAGTGAGTGTCTTTGGAATTCTCTAACCCAGAAGACTGTTGATGCAGATTTGAATTCATTTAAAACTGAGACTTTTTTTCTCTCGGGGAATCAAGAAATAAGAGGAACTGGCTGGAAACCGGGGCAGATGTAAAAGATTAGCCATAATCATACTGAATGGCAGAGTTAACGCAATGGGCTCAATTACTGACTCCTCTCTTTATTTCTTGTTTAACGGAGGAAATATGACAACCAATTTATACCCATGAAGGTCCAGTGAACAACAAGATATATGAAGAGGAATAAAGATAAATAATCCTTAAAAGTAGGAATATAGGCTAATAAGGCCATTTTAAAACACAACCAAATCACTGGAATTAACTTCTTGCAGGACAGAATTGAAAAGCAAATATGTTAATCTGATGCAGAATCATGGTCAGATCTTTGTAATACAATGTATAGTTCTGATATATATTTTTGTACACACACAAATATATGGTGAAAGAAACAGTTAAAGAAGCATTGAAGAAAGTACAGAAAAGACATGTTAAATGGTAGCTAAACAGAGATGCTATAATTATCAGAAAAGAGTGATTGGACTGGGACCTTGAAAATGGAACACCAAAGATGATCTTTTAGAGGTCTTCAACTAATGATTGGGTTGATAGGATCTATTTGTGCATAGATCAAAACTAGAAATCATAAATGTAAGAAAGACATTAATGAAACAATTCTGGAAATGAATGTCTTATCCAAAGAACGTTAACAACATTCAACTCAGCATCTGGTGGAGTTTTTGAGGCAAAGCATATATAGATACAATGGTGAAGACAGATGTTGCAAAAAGATCAAATGGAGTTATAGATTGGGACCATGGGGAAATCCTGATGCAGTTGATACCATGGATTTGTCCAACTAGAACCCTCCAAAACAGTCACCAACTTACAGCAAGAGTCAGATGGTTCCAACTTCTTTAAGCTCAATAATTATCTAAGAAACTTTAGAGGATTCAAACTAGCTCTAATTCCTGGATTACTGTCAAATCAAACCTCCTATAAGGTAGCCTGACACTTCCTCATATACCCAACCCCCACCAACTCCTCTGTTACCTCTTCCCAACCTCAGATACAACTCCTGTTGCCTCTTCTCTGAGCCACTAATGTCAGACCCAAACTCTATCTCCAATCCTGACACCCTGGACATGGGACAGCCAATCCCTATAGATCCAATCCCATCCCCTCCTCTTGATCCTTTGGATTACACTAACCACTTACTATCTCACTAACTGGGCACTCATATATGGCACGCAACTGCCACCCTACACCCTCATCTACCTGGCACAAGTACCCCTCACCTGATACCTGTCTGCTGCTCTATGCTCTGTACATCTGTCGCTTCACCCCACTAACCCTCATCCAACTTGCACTAAATCTCTCCACCTCAATGCAACCCCTCAACCTCCCAACTATGCACCCTTTTCTTAACCCACAACATCCTACTTCCTATCACCTTATACCTCTACTCCCCAATTCACCTGTTATCCTACAATCACCATCCCCATTTCTCGCTCTCTCACCCATACCCCACCAATTTTATCTTCCTTACCTGGTAGTCCCTTCTCTTACCCCTCTCACTCACTCACTTGCTACTGTACACATCTGCATGCCTCATTTACCCACATTTGCACATTTACCTTCTTTTAGTGACTACACGGCCATTAAAATCAACAGATACAGCAGTTACTGCTATAAGAGAGGGCATTGGTTTCCAAGCCATCCAACCTGCTCCTGCTTTTACGGATTTCAGGACTCATCCATGCTGCTTCAGCTGGGTGGGGCATTGGCCTGAAAGTTCACACAAGAAACTAAGCCAATGGTAAGTGGGTAATTGATCAGATCTGGATCAGAAATTGAGATCTCTATCCAGCCACAGAGACTTGGACCTTTGATAATTGTGATGATGCTGCTCTTTTAACAAGGTTATGGTGTCCTTGATTTTTTTTTTCCAGAGAGGTTGTAAAAGACACAGCCTCCTAAAAGTCTAAGTTGAAGGGTTTTAGGGCCAGTTTGATTATAGCTAACAGATTCTGACTCAGGCAGGAGGCTTTTAAACTTTGGAAAAACACTTTTACAATGAAAAGGGAGTGGCCTGTTCTCCCAGCTCAGCTTTTCTCTGGTTTGAATTGGTTTTAGCTCAGTAGTGTTCTGAAGCTGCTAGACCCAATGAAGCAGGTCCAGGTTGGTACTCTCTCTCTGACGTCTCACCTGTAAGATCCTGTGTGGTTAATCTTACCTTTTGTGCCAAGGGGTGGTTATGGGGATTGTTCCACGTAATGGGAACAAAATCATTAAGCTGAGATGATCTGTTAAGTTTTTGGATAGGTTAAGTTATTCTGTTCTCTTTTGTTTATTTTTCATTCGATGATCTTGTAAATAAATTCTGTTTTGTTTAAAACGAAGTGGCTTGACGAGCTGCGTCACTCCTGGAATTTCCACTTTCCACCTGCTTAAAAAAACTAGCAAGGTTACGGACTGGGTTACTTTCTTGAAATGTTTTGTAGGGATTTGGTCCATAACATAATAATGTAAGTAAACTCAAGAGAGAAAGGAAAAGACATGTACGCTGATAAAGTGACTTGAAGAATTAGTTAGAGGCCTGTGAGGAGCATGAACCCTGGCATGGATCTGTTGGACCAAATGGACCACTTCATTTCATTGACTTGATATAAATGATTAATATAACCAGTGATGATCACCAAGAGAGAATTATTGACCTGGAACAAGAGCCACTACATCAATCTTCTTCAAACAGTACCAGTTCCTGAGAAAGCATACAAAACTTTGATTTACTTATTTCATCTGTAAACTGCACATCAGACAATGCAGCACTCCCTCTGTACTATAAGGTCATAAGATAGAGAAACAGAATTAGGCCATTTGGCCCCTTAATCATTCGATCATGGCTGATATATTTCTTAACCCCATTCTCCGATCTTCTCGCAACAACCTTTGATCCCTTTACTAATCAAAAACCTATTAATCTCTCACTTAAACACACTCAGTCACTTGGCCTCCATCGCCTTCTGTGGCAATGAGTTCCGCAGATTTGCTATCCTCTGGCTGAGGAAGTTCGTCCACATCCCAATCTGTATCGGAACTACAGGTTAGATTGTGTGCTGCAGATTCCGCAGTAATTCCTACTCTCCAAACCACAAACATGAGTCAATACTGGGCCTCAATGGTCTATGGTGACTAAAATCTCAACACAGTGTAAACCTCTATGAAACAAAATGGCAACAATGCCAAAGGGACAAATGAAATTTTTTTTGAAATGCACATGCTCCTGAAAATGTCATTTCATATTCATAATATCATAGAATCCCTATAGTGTGGATGGAGGTCATATGGCCCATTGAGTCCACAGTGACCATCTGAAGAGCATCCTACCCAGACCTATCTCCCTACCCTATCCCTGCATTTTCCCAAGGCTATTCCACCAAGCCAGCACATCCCTAGACAATATGGATAATTTAGCATGGCCAATCCACTGAACCCGGACTTCTTTGGACTGTGGGAGGAATCTGGAACACCTGAAGGAAACCCGCACAGACACTGGGGGAATGTACAAACTCCACACAGATAGTTGCCAGAGGGTGGAATTACACCTGGGTTCTTGGCACGGTGAGGCAGCAATGATAAAACACTGAGCCACCATGCTGCTCATTCACCTTTTCTGAAGAAGAACTCATATTCTATAGGAGGAGCATGTACAGATTGGATTTCAGTCTGAGGGGTAATAAACTGAAATAACTGCATTTCCAAAATCCACCCTTTATTTATTAGTACGCAAGCTAGCATGGAGTCAGTCCACAATTGAGGAGATTCTAATCTTCTGGTGACACATTGGCCCAGGTTAACAATCCCAATCAAGAAGCTTGTTAACGAGGTCACCTTCATCCCAATTACTACATCAACAAGCGTTAAATTGCTTTTCACAGCTGGATAAATACCCAATCCCCAGCATGGAGGATTTATTCCCGAAGCTGGAGGGGGGATTGTCCTTCACAAAGTTTGACATGAGCCACGTATACCTGCAATTGCAATTAGATGAGGATTCTTAGAAGTATGCTGGGTAATTAATGCCCAGAGGAGTGTGCACCAATACATGATTCTGTCATTCAGGGTATTATCAGCCTGTGCTATTTTACAGCAGATGATGGAGAACATTTTACAAGGTATATCACAGATGGACATTTATCAGGATGATGTGCTAATAACTGGGAAGACCAAAAAAAGGAGTAGGAAGGGTTTAGTGGGATATGGGCCAAGTGCTGGCAAATGGGATTGGATCAGTTTGCAATATCTCATTTGCATGGACGAGTTGGATCAACAGGTCTGTTTTTGTGCTGTATATTTCCATGACACTGCACGTTAGCATCATCCCAGAAGACAATGTGCACATACTTTTTTGATGCCTGGCCTGGCAATGATGTGCAGATGGGGTGTCAGTTGATGGCTAGCCTTGACTATGAAATAGATTAAGAACTAGGAAATGACAAGTGGTCCTCTACAGTTTGAATGCTGAAAATTGTCAGGAAGCAATCGTCTCAGAAGTGATTGGAAAGAGTTAACCGCAACAAATATAGGCTTTAATTAAAAACACCACCACTAATGCCTTGATTAATGAAGTTATTGTCACTAGTTCTTTGACCCGCAAACAAAAAAAAGAACAAATTCAAACCCTAGGCTTACTTCCAACCAATATTTAATTACTGCAGTTGAGTGTGTTTCAGGACTTTACAGAGCTCAGTATCGCACCATGGAGACAAAGGCAAAAATTCATTTAAGATGTACTTGCTGTCAGTATTACTCTCACTGAGGGTCTACAGATTTTTTTGTAAAAAGCAGGTAGAAAATGTTTTCTTTCAGGGACTGACAATAACTTACCCTCACATATTTCTATGAA
The DNA here is from genome assembly GCF_037043375.1 of Chiloscyllium plagiosum. NCBI lineage: Eukaryota > Metazoa > Chordata > Chondrichthyes > Orectolobiformes > Hemiscylliidae > Chiloscyllium > Chiloscyllium plagiosum. Next base: position 63,167,567 of record NW_028270152.1, on the reverse strand, counting down.
AATGGTAGGTGCCTGGAGTACAGTTAATGGTGCACATCATTTCCACTCGCTCATAATGAGAAGTCATTCTCATGAGGCAAAGCTTCTTCTCCTTTCTCCAAATGGGCTTTCCTTCAGTTATCACATATTGGACACATTGTTCAAAGTTAAATCTCTGGCCCCTTTCCACTCTTTACATGCCTTGTATATTAATTAATTCAGATCCTCAAAAAGCTGCACAAAGCCCACATTTGGTTTTTTTTTGAAAACGCATTTCAATTTTCAAACACTGACCTGCTTTGCTTTTAACAGCTATTGTGGATTTGGCTTCCTGCTGCAATTCTGGAGACCACCTCGCAGTCAAATAATTTTTGTGAAAAAGAGATTCTCTAAAAGTCTCCAATCTTTTGAAACAAGAACAGACATTACTGGAAAAACTCAGCAGGTCTGGCACGATCAGTGGAGAGAAATTAGAGTTAATATTTTGGGTCCAGTGACCCTTCCTCAGAACCCTCCTATTCTTTTGATGATTTTAAACTTGACTCTAAGCATTTATTCATTGACCAATTTTGTGCAACTATTTATCTCACCAAAACTGGTCATCATTGGGAAACCCTTGTCAAATCTATTTAATTATCATGAATGCAATGAATGGCACACATGATCTAATCTGAAGTTTGAAAGTGGATGGGTTTTTAGTTAAAATTTTGTATGCAGCTTCTCTCATTTTTCCTCATAACCAATACCTCTGGATGTAGACTTTAATGTCTATCTTTTTGCTTTATTTTTTAATTTCTAACTTATATTATGTATATCAGTAATGCAGTGTAATGTTTTCTTTATTTTCTCTATCTTATGTACCTAAGATTTGTACCAAGGTGCTTTGTACCTAAGATGGCACCATGCGTTAGCAACATTATATACTTTTCACCATTCTTCTGTTCTTTTGTAACTTGAGTACAAGTGACAATCAACCTAATTCTCTCGCCCTAGGTATTAAATTTGAGATTCTCTGCAGTATCTTCATCATTTTCTTAATATCTACCCTACCTGTAAGGATTCAGAAAAGATTTACAGGGAGAGGCTGAACAGGCTGGGGCTGTTTTCCCTGGAGCGCAGAGGCTGAGGGGTGACCTTATTGAGGTTTCTAAAATCATGAGGGGAATAGATAGGATGAATAGACAAGTTTTGTTTTGCCTTGGGGAGGACTGGGGGTGCACAAGAGAATCCTGAACTTGATAGGTTTAGGTTGAGAGGGGAAAAAATTTAAAATGAACCTAAGGGGCAATGTTTCCACGCAGCTGGTGGTGCCAGAGGAAGTGGTGTAGGCTGCTACAATTACACCATTTTTTAAAAATAGAATCCCTGCAGTATGGGAGAAGGTCCTGCAGCCCAACAAGTCTACACCGACCCTCTGAAGTGTAACCCACCCAGACCCATTCCCCTCTCCATTATCCTATACTTAGCCCGACTAATGCACCTAACACTATGGGCAATTTAGCTTGGCCAATTCACCTAGCCTGCACATCTTTGTGATTGTGGGAGGAAACCAGAGTACCCGCAGGAAACCCACGAGTTATAGGGAGAATGTGCAAACTCCACACAGTCAGTCACCCAAGGCTGGAATGGAACCCAGATCCCTGGCGCTGTGAGGCAGTCGCGCTAACCACTGAGCCACTGTGGTGCCCATTTAAAAGGCATCTGGTTGGGTATATGAATAGGAAGAGTTTAGAGGGATATGGGCCATGTGCTGGCAACTGGGACCAGATTAGGTTAGGATATCTGGTCAGTATGGAGAAGTTGGACCGAAGGGTCTGTTTCCATGTGGTACATCTCTATGATTCTAATATGGTGCCTAAAGCCGAAGACAAGATCCTCGTGAAAAATACCCAATGGACTATTAAAACAAATACTTAATACTAACAGTAAGGAAGGCTGATAGAGATAGACACTGGGGAACAATCCATCTTCCCTACATGCTAGAACACCATGTATAATGGTAAGAGAACAAAACGTCATGAAGCGACAAGTCTCCAACCATGTACAAAATGATAGATCACACTGTCACCATTACTTAAATTGTTGAGTTGACTTTTTCTTAACTTCTTTTCCCCAAATCAAAAAAAACTATCCAAGTTGCCTTATTTACTGACTTACTTGAGTCTATATTCTCTGGAGTTTAAAAGAATGAGAGACAACCTCATCAAAACCTATCTGATACTGAAAGAGCTTGATTGGGTAGACATGGAAACTGGGGATTCTAGCATAGGGGCCAACTGTTTAGGACTGAGATGAGGAGGAATGACTTCACCTGAATGGTGTGAAGCTCTGGAATTCTCTACCCCAGAATGTTATGGATGTGTCATCATTGACTATGTTTAAGCCTATCGTAACTTTTTTTTTTTAAGTCTCTCAGAAAATCAAGGAAAATGGGAAGCAGGTGGGTAAGCAGAGTTTAGGCCCACAATCAGCCATGGTCACATTAAATGGCAGAGCAGACACAATAAGTTGCACAAGTCAAGAAGTGTGGCGCTGGTAAAGTACAGCTGGTCAGGCAGCATCCGAGGAGCAGGAGAGATCATCATGAAAAGCTTATGCTCAAAACGTCGACTCTTTTGCTCCTCGGATGCTGCCTGACCGGTTGTGCATTTCCAGTGCCACACGTTTTTGACTCTGATCTCCAGCATATGCAGTCCTCACTTTCTCCTGGACAATAAGTTGCATGGTCTACTTCTGTGTTTATTTCCTGTGTTCTAATTTACATATGGGTTTAACTGTACAATCTGTGCCAAACAGCATGAGAACTCTTTTACAAGTGGCTGGCTTGCACTTGAGAAACTCTGAACAACAAATAATATATTCAGGAGCCAATCATAAGACATCAGCCCACACTATGTGGGAAGTTTATATCCCATGCTCATTTTTGTCAGCCATGCTGATAATTAGAATTAGCTCAATGTCACATGTACTCAAAATGAGTACAGTGAAAAGTGTATAAGTCACCATTTACTTGCACCATCTTAGGTACAAAGATCCCAGATGCAGCATCTTTAGTTACAGTTCATTGAAAAATAGAGAAGTAAAAAGTCCAGATAATGTATGGAGTTTGCACATTCTTCCCGTGTCTGCGTGGGTTTCCTCCAGGTGTTATGGTTTCCTCCCACAATTCAAAGATGTGCAGATTAGGTGAATTGGCCATGCTAAATTGCCCGTAGTGTTCAGGGATGTGTAGGCTTGGTGCATTAGTTAGGGGTAAATGTCGAGTAACAGGGTAGGGACATGGGTCTGGTTGGGAGACTCTTCAGAGGTAGGGTGTGGATTTGTTGGGCCGAATGGCCTGTTCCACACAGTAGGAATTCTATGAAAGAGGAATGGGATGAGAAATGCAGACCACATGTATTGTCATGACCGCAAATCATGTAGCTAAGAAATGAGAGCTCTTAACTTTGCAGTGATAATCGTTTTAATTGTTAGGTTTCCCTTCTGGAGATTACTGGCTGCTTGCTACATTCCACTGTACTCCAGTACCTCTCCCGAGGAACTGTCAACTTACACATTAACCTTGGCTGGGAGTTAAAGTCATCTATTTACCTGCAGAAATATCACAGCAACATAAATCCTGTTTGCACTGAGTGCCCCAGACATGAGCTGCTAGTTAGGAGGTGAACATTTTGCTGTCATGTTCAACATGTATGGGTTTAACTGTACAATCTGTGCCAAACAGCATGAGAACTCTTTTACAAGTGGCTGGCTTGCACTTGAGAAACTCTGAACAACAAATAATATTTAACGAGTCCTCTACAAGGTCAGGAGCCAATCATAAGACATCTGACAGCAAATACGCACCAGCTGACCCTGTAAATGGACTGTTTTTTTCAGCTCGCTGCTCTTGTGCATGTCTGTCAAGTTGTGACTTCACACTCATTTCATTGATTTAATAATCTCTGTTTTATTAGCTTTAGACGCCGATAGTCAGACCGAGCAGATTTAATATTGCAGATCTGTACCTGTGGCAGCCTCAGACAGTGCTTGACCTTGCAAGTGACTGTAATGGATGTCAGAACAGAATACACAGCGCTCCCAGACACAGATGCCAACGTCTTCAAATTGGAAAGAAAGAATTCTCCCTTGAGATCCACATTGTGATATTCTTAGCATTACAAATCATGTTTTTGATTTGTGTTGCCTGCTTCCTGACATGTTTCACCATTTAGTAGCCATTCTTATAGCCATTGTTTTCACTTACTGTGCTCTGTCTGGAGTCACAAGAGACGCATGTCAGTAACTCTCAGCGGCAGTAAATGTGCTCCATTTACATTGGAAAGGCCTCTGATTACATTACAATCAGAATGCCCCAATGTTTTGAGCAGGATTCTTCTACTACCAGTGTCTGTGACCCTAGGGATCAGAAAATGTTTGTTCACTTAGTTCTTAATCTAAAGTCTGGGGAACAATAATGTCTGAACATCCGCTCAATAGAGCTGCATCACAGACTGTTCCCCGTGGTTCCAAAACTTTATCATTCTTTCCCTGATTGATCACTCCATTTAGTTCTCAAGATCCCATCCATTTAATGGGAATCTTTGAAGTGAATTAAAATTGCAATATGTACACTATTTGACCCATGCATGTTTCCTTATGTGCCGGTCAGATCAGAGTTGCCCATGTGGTTTGGGATGAGGATGGCCATGGAAAGGAATGCTGCACATGGTGCGGCATGTTCTTAACACAGGCTAGGTTTGCCCCAGTCCCCTTAATATTGAATAAAAACCGAAAGAACTGCAGATGCTGTAAATCAGGAACAACAGAAATTGCTGGATAAATTCCGCAGTCATTGAGGCATAGAGATGTACAGCACGGAAACAGACCCTTCGGTCCAACTTGTCCATGCTGCCCAGATCTAATTTAGTCCCATTTGCCAGCACTTGGCCCATATCCCTCTAAACCCTTCCTATTCATATACCCATCCAGATACATTTAAATGCAGTAATTGTACCAGCCTCCACCACATCCTCTGGCAGCTCATTCCATACACACACCACCCTTTGCGTGAAAAAGTTGCCCCATCGGTCCCTTTTAAATGTTTCCCATCGAACCTTAAACCTATGCCCTCGAGTCTGGACTCCTCTACCCGAGGGAAAACACCAGGTCTTTTTATCTTTTCCATGCCCCTCATGATTTTATAAACCTCTACAAGGTCACCCATCAGCCTCCAACACTCCAGGGAAAACAACCCCAGACTATTCAGCCTCTCCCTATATATCACACAAAGAAATCAAATCTTCACAAGCCTTGTGAAGTGAAAGCTATTAGCTCATACCCAATTGATCCAGTCTGTGTTTGTCTTATAGTGGTGGGCTGTCGAGAGGGAAATGTAAGGCCATGCTGTGGAACTGTCCACCTGATCGGTGCTCTCCCTGATAGCATCAGTGATGGCGACAGGCAGTTAACCTGCTGACACGAAGGAGTTGTTTGACAAGTTGTGGAGGGAAATCAGAGAGTTAACATTTCGGGTGGAGTGACCCTAACATATGGCAGCCTCTGCAAGCCAGGTTCAGTCTCTCACTCTATCCTTGCAGCCTCACTGGATTGGGAAGCAACAAGGTGTGATAGCTTTGTAGTACTTGAGGTATAATCTACAGATCAAATCCCACCATTGCAACATGCCATAAATGCTGTGGGTTGTGAATCTTATCAGATCGAATGGATCAGTTGGAGAGACAGTTAGAAGCAATGAGGAATTTACAACTGCAACGGTATGTGATGGTTGGCAGCTATAGGAAGGTGGGGGGGGGGGGGGGGGGGGGGGGCGGGGGGGGGGAGTCTCAGATATAGTTAACTCTAGGAAAGGTAAGAGAGGTAAGCAGCTAATGCAGGAGTCTTTTGTGGATACACCCATTTCAAACAGGTATGCTGTTTTGGAAAATGTGTGGGGGGGGGATGGATTCTCAGGGGAACGTAGCATGAACAGCCAAGTTTCTGGTATTAAGACTGGCTCTAATGCAACGAGGGGTACGTCGGATTCCAAGAGATCGATTGTGTTCGGGGATTCTGTAGTCCGAGGTACAGACAGACGTTTCTGTGGCCAGCAGAGAAAAAACAGAATGGTGTGTTGTTTCCCTGGTGCTAGGATCAAGGATGAGGGTGCAGAATGTTCTCACGGGGGAGAGGGGCCAGCAGGAGGTCATTGTCCACATTGGAATCAATGACATAGGAAGGGAAAAGGTTAAGATTCTGAAAGAAGATTAGAGAGAGTTAGGCAGGAATTTAAAAGGAGGTCCTCAAGGCGTTGTTATATCTGGATTATTCCCAGTGCTACGAGCTAGTGAGCGCAGGAATAGAAGGACAGAGCAGATGAATGCATGGCTGAGGAGCTGGTGTATGGGAGAAGGATTCATATTTTTGGATCATTGCAATTTCTTTTGGGTAGAAGTGACTTGTACAAGAAGGACAGATTGCACCTAAATTGGAAGGGGACTAATATACTGACCGGGAGAATTGCTAGAGCTGCTCGGGAGGATTTAAACTAGTAAGGTGGGGGGGGGGGTGGGACCCAGGGAGATAGTGAGGAAAGAGATCAATCTGAGACTGGTACAGTTGAGAACAGAAGTGAGTCATACAGTCAGGGCAGGCAGGGACAAGGTAGGACTAATAAATTAAACTGCATTTATTTCAATGCAAGGGGCCTAGCAGGGAAGGCAGATGAACTCAGGGCATGGTTAGGAACATGGGACTGGGATATCATAGCAATTACAGAAACATGGCTCAGAACTGGCAGCTTAATGTTCCAGGATACAAATACTACAAGAAGGATAGAAAGGGAGGCAAGAGAAGACGGGGAGTGGCGCTTTTGATAAGGGATAGCATTACAGCTGTGCTGAGGGAGGATATTCCTGGAAATACATCCAGGGAAGTTATTTGGGTGGAACTGAGAAATAAGAAAGAGATGATCACCTTATTGGGATTGTACTACAGATCCCCTAATAGTCAGAGGGAAATTGAGAAACAAACTTGTAAGGAGATCTCAGCTATCTGTAAGAATAATAGCTTGGTTATAGTAGGGGATTTTAACTTTCCAAACATAGACTGGGACTGCCATACTGTTAAGGGTTGAGATGGAGAGGAATTTGTTAAGTGTGTACAAGACAATTTTCTGATTCAGTATGTGGATGTACCCACTAGAGAAGGTGCAAACCTTGACCTACTCTTGGGAAATAAGGCAGGGCAGGTGACTGAGGTGTCAGTGGGGGAGCACTTTGGGGCCAGCAACTATAATTCTACTCGTTTTAAAATCATGATGTAAAAGGATAAACCATATCTAAAAGTTGAAGTTCTAAATTGGAGAAAGGCCAATTTTGACAGTGTCAGGCAAGAACTTTCAAAAGCTGATTGGGGGCAGATGTTCACAGGTAAAGGGACGGCTGGAAAATGGGAAGCCTTCAGGAATGAGATAACGAGAATTCAGAGAAAGTATATTCCTGTCAGGGTGAAAGGAAAGGTATAGGGAATGCTGGATGACTAAAGAAATTGAGGTTTTGGTTAAGAAAAAGGAGGAAGCATGTGTCAGGTATGGACAGGATGGATCGAGTGAATCCTTAGAAGAGTATAAAGGCAGTAGGAGTATAATTAAGAGGGAAATCAGGAGGACAAAAAGGGGACATGAGATAGCTTTGGCAAATAGAATTAAGGAGAATCCAAAGGGTTTTACAAATACATTAAGGACAAAAGGGTAACGAGGGAGAGAATAGGTCCCCACAAAAACCAGCAAGGCGGTCTTTGTGTGGAGCCGCAGAAAATGGAGGAGATATTAATCAAGTACTTTGCATCAGTATTTACTGTGGAACAGGATATGGAAGATAAAGACTGTAGGGAAATAAATGGTGACATCTTGCAAAATCTCCATATTACAGAGGAGGAAGTGCCGAATGTCTTGAAATGCATAAAGGTGGATAAATCCCCAGGACCCAATCAGTTGTACCCTAGAACTCTGTGGGGAGCTAGGGAAGTGATTGCTGGGCTGTTTGCTGCGATATTTGTACCATCGATAGTCACAGGTAAGGTGCCAGAAGACTGGAGGTTGGCTAACATGGTGCCACTATTTCAGAAGGGTGGTAAGGCCGAGTCAGGGAACTATAGACCAATGAGCCTAACCTCAGTGGTGGGCAAGTTGTTGGAGGGAATCCTTAGGGACAGGATATACATGTATTTGGAAAGGCAAGGACTGATTCAGAATGGTCAACATGGTTTTGTGCATGGGAAATCATGTCTCACAAACATGATTGAGTTTTTTGAAGTAGTAACAAAGATGATTGACAAAGGCAGATCAGTAGATGTGACCTATATGGACTTCAGTATGGCGTTCGACAAGGTTCCCCATGGGAGATGGATTAGCAAGGTTAGATCTCACGGAATACAGGGAGAACTAGCCATTTGGATACAGAACTGGCTCAAAGGTAGAAGACAGAGGATGGTGGTGGAGGTTGTTTTTCAGACTGGAGGCCTATGACCAGTGGAGTGCCACAAGGATTGGTGCTGGGTCCTCTACTTTTTGTCATTTACATAAATGATTTGGATGCGAGCATAAGAGGTACAGTTAGTAAGTTTGCAGATGACACCAAAATTGGAGGTGTAGTGGACAGCGAAGAGGGTTACCTCATATTACAACAGGATCTAGACCAGATGGAGTTTAGTTCAGATAAATGCGAGGTGCTGCATTTTGGGAAAGCAAATCTTAGCAGGACTTATACACTTAATGGTAAGGTCCTAGGGAGTGTTGCTGAATAAAAAGACCTTGGAGTGCAGGTTCATAGCTACTTGAAAGTGGAATCGCAGGTGGATAGGATAGTGAAGAAGGCGTTTGGTATGCTTTTCCTTTACTGGTCAGAGTATTGAGTACAGGAGTTGGGAGGTCATGTTGCACCTGTACAGTACATCGGTTAGGCCACTGTTGGAATATTGCATGGAATTCTGGTCTCCTTCCTATCGGAAAGATGTTGTGAAACTTGAAAGGGTTCAGAAACGATTTACAAGGATGTTGCCAGGGTTGGAGGATTTGAGCTATAGGGAGAGGCTGAGGAAGCTGGGGCTGTTTTACCTGGAACGTCGGAGGCTGAGGGGTGACCTTATAGAGGTTTACAAAATTACGAGGGGCATGGATAGGATAAATAGACAAAGTCTTTTCTCTGGGGTCAGGGAGTCCAGAACTAGAAGGCATAGGTTTAGGGTGGTCTGAATATGGAATGAAGTACCAGAGGAAGTGATGGAGGCTGGTACAATTGTAACATTTAAGAGGCATTTGGATGGGTATATGAATAGGAAGGGTTTGGAGGGATATGGGCTGCGTGCTGGCAGGTGGGACTAGATTGGGTTGGGATATCTGGTCGGCATGGATGGGTTGGACCAAAAGATCTGTTTCTATGCTGCACATCTCTATGACTCTATTTCACTTGTTTATTCATATTGATCTGCCAGAACACTACAAGAATCCAACTGATTAACTAATAGCTTTCAGGACAGGAAATTCACTGCCTTGACTCTAGCTTACCTATGTCTCCAATCTGAAAAAGCTAAAGGTTGGCAGATTGTGGGCCACAAATCAGTGCCACACACATCAACAAACCCAGCAAAAACATCAATAATCTACTGCCTGTACTATTTATCTGCTTTGGCATCAATATTCAGCGCAGTGTCATGCATGAAGACGCCAACAGAGAAAACTGTCTGTCGACATACAACAGGTTTGAAATAGAATAATATTTTCTGACAGCACATAAGACAAAGAGGAATATCAAGAATGGGAACAGAGCATTTGGAGTTAACATTTCGCATGATAGTTACAGAGCAGCCATCTAAACAACAGATTATAAATCTTTATAAGGCTCATGTTAGAACAATTTGCATTAGTCCAGTGCCTTCAACAACAACTTACACTATGCAAGTTGTGTAACATCATCAAACCTCCTTAAGCACTTCACAAGAACATTGGATACCACCGCTGGAGATATGAGATCAGATGACCCACAGCTTGGTCAAAGAGATAAGCTTCATGAAGTGTCTCAAAGGAGGAAAGTAAAACAGAGGTGCACAGGTGTCGGGAGGGAAACTACAGAGCTTAGAGTCTAGTCAATTGTAGCATGGGCAGCAACGATGGAGTTATAATTGGGAATGCACAAAGCATAATTAAAGTAGTAAAATATCACAAGGTAGATACCGCATTATCAAACAACAAACTTATAAGAGGTACCAAACAGATGATCAACTGCTGGTCAAAAAGAGGAAGGACTTTAATGTTCATTATCAATGAGGAGGAAGGGCTCAAAGGATTTGTGGAGGGAATCACAAAAACATAGAGGCTAGGCAGGTGCAAAACCGGCCAATGGTGGAGCAGTAAAAACTAGGGACGTGCAAAATGCCAGAATTGGAGGAATCCACAAATCCTACAATGTTCTACAGCATAAGATGCAATGGAGACAGGAAAGATTACACCCAGGAGGGATAAAACAAGTTTTGGATTTTTTGAGTTTTAAAAACTGAAGCATCAGTTTAGACCAGCAAGCACAGAGATGGCAGATGAATAAGACTTGCTGAGGGTTTGGATAAGGACAATAGAGATTTGATTGAGTTTAAGATTGTGTGGCGAAAGTTGGGAATCTGGCCCAGAAACTATTAGATTGATCAAGTCCAGTACTTTACAGAGACACTTCAACTCCTTACCTAATTATTTTCACTCACATCTCGAGATGAACTATTTTATACAGATACAGCTTATTCCCCCTCCCCCACAACTTGTAAAACAACCACTTTGTGTCAGCAGGTTAACTGCCTATCGCCATCACCGATGCTATCAGGGAGTGCACCGATCAGACGGACAGATCTGCAGCATGGCCTTACATTCCCCTCTCGACAGCCCACATCTATAAGACAAACACAGACTGGATCAATCGGATGTAAAATAATAGCTGTCACTTCACAAGACTTCAGAAGACTTGATTTCTTTGTTTGACTCTGATCTCCAGGGATATCTGTATAGTTCTTGCCTAAGTGCTCAAGTCAACTGATAAAGAAAGTCAACTGATACCGCTCACTTCAATCAGACACACGTCCACTCCATCAAAGTCAAAACTTAGCTTGAGTACAGGCCAAACCAGACAGGAACAAGCATTAGACAGTCGATTGACACATAAGATTGCGGAGAAAGAGAGGTCTGCAGATGCTGGAGATCAGAGCTGAAAATGTGTTGCTGGAAAAGCGCAGCAGGTCAGACAGCATCCAGGGAACAGGACAATCGACGTTTCAGGCATAAGCCCTTCTTCAGGAATGAGGAAAGTTTGTCCAGCAGGCTAAGATAAAAGGTAGGGAGGAGGGACGTCGGAAATGTGATAGGTGGAAAGAGGTCAAGGTGAGGGTGATAGGTCAGACTGGGGTGGGGGCGGAGAGGTCGGGAAGAAGATTGCAGGTTAGGAAGGCGGTGCTGAATTCGATGGATTTGACTGAGACAGGGTGGGGGAGGGGAAATGAGGAAACTGGTGAAATCCAAGTTCATCCCTTGTGGTTGGAGGGTTCCTAGGCGGAAGATGAAGCGTGCTTCCTCCAACCGTCGTTTTGTTGTGGTCTGACGATGGAGGAGTCCAAAGACCTGCATATCCTTGGTGGAGTGGGAGGGGGAATTGAAATGTTGAGCCACCGGGTGGTTGGGTTGGTTGGTCCGGGTGTCCCAGAGGTGTTCTCTGAAACGCTCCGCAAGTAGCCGGCCTCCTACTGCCCCCTTGACCATGACCCCACCCCCCACCACTAAACCATCATCTCCCAGACCATCCATAACCTCATCACCTCGGGGGATCTCCCATCCACCGCCTCCAACCTCATAGTCCCACAACCCCGCACAGCCCGCTTCTACCTCCTGCCCAAAATCCACAAACCTGACTGCCCCGGCCGACCCATTGTCTCCGCCTGCTCCGGCCCCACCGAACTCATCACCGCATACCTTGACACCGTCCTGTCTCCCTTAGTCCAAGAACTCCCCACCTACGTTCGGGACACCGCCCATGCCCTTCACCTGCTCCATGATTTTCGCTTCCCCGGTCCCCAACGCCTTATTTTCACCATGGACATCCAGTCCCTGTACACCTCCATCCCCCATCACGAAGGACTCAAAGCCCTCCACTTCTTCCTTTCCCGCTGTACCAACCAGTACCCTTCCACTGACACCCTCCTTCGACTGACTGAACTGGTCCTCACCCTGAACAACTTCTCTTTCCAATCCTCCCACTTCCTCCAAACGAAAGGAGTAGCCATGGGCACCCGCATGGGCCCCAGCTATGCCTGCCTCTTCGTAGGATATGTGGAACAATCCATCTTCAGCAACTACACTGGCCCCACCCCCCCACCTTTTCCTCCGCTACATCGATGACTGTATCGGCGCCGCCTCGTGCTCCCACGAGGAGGTTGAACAGTTCATCCACTTCACCAACACCTTCCACCCCGACCTCAAATTCACCTGGACAGTCTCAGATTCCTCCCTCCCCTTCCTCGACCTTTCTATTTCTATCTCAGGCGACCGACTCAACACGGACATCTACTACAAACCGACCGACTCCCACAGCTACCTGGACTACACCTCCTCCCATCCTGCCCCCTGTAAAAACGCCATCCCATTCTCCCAATTCCTTCGACTCCACCGCATCTGCTCCCAGGAGGACCAGTTCCAAAAACGTACAACCCAGATGGCCTCCTTCTTCAAGGACTGCAATTTCCCCCCCGACGTGGTCGACGATGTCCTCCACCGCATCTCTTCCACTTCCCGCTCCTCCGCCCTTGAACCCCGCCCCTCCAACCGCCACCAGGACAGAACCCCACTGGTCCTCACCTACCACCCCACCAATCTCCATCATCCGCCGTCATTTCCGCCACCTCCAAACGGACCCCACCACCAAGGATATATTTCCCTCCCCTCCCCTATCAGCATTCCGTAAAGACCACTCCCTCCGTGACTCCCTCGTCAGATCCACACCCCCCACCAACCCAACCTCCACTCCCGGCACCTTCCCATGCAACCGCAGGAGGTGCAAGACTTGCGCCCACAACTCCCCCCTCACCTCCCTCCAAGACCCCAAAGGAAACTTCCATATCCGCCACAGATTCACCTGCACCTCCACACACATTATCTATTGCATCCTCTGCACCCGATGTGGCCTCCTCTATATTGGGGAGACAGGCCGGTTACTTGCGGAGCGTTTCAGAGAACACCTCTGGGACACCCGGACCAACCAACCCAACCACCCGGTGGCTCAATATTTCAATTCCCCCTCCCACTCCACCAAGGATATGCAGGTCTTTGGACTCCTCCATCGTCAGACCACAACAAAACGACGGTTGGAGGAAGAACGCCTCATCTTCTGCCTAGGAACCCTCCAACCACAAGGGATGAACTTGGATTTCACCAGTTTCCTCATTTCCCCTCCCCCCACCCTGTCTCAGTCAAATCCATCGAATTCAGCACCGCCTTCCTAACCTGCAATCTTCTTCCCGACCTCTCCGCCCCCACCCCAGTCTGACCTATCACCCTCACCTTGACCTCTTTCCACCTATCACATTTCCGACGCCCCTCCCCCAAGTCCCTCCTCCCTACCTTTTATCTTAGCCTGCTGAACAAACTTTCCTCATTCCTGAAGAAGGGCTTATGCCTGAAACGTCGATTCTCCTGTTCCCTGGATGCTGCCTGACCTGCTGCGCTTTTCCAGCAACACATTTTCAGCACATCTAAGATTGCACAGAGATAAACAGCGATGCAAATCCTAGATTTAATTCAGAGCAGAATTTGGGAACATTATGTATGACATATTCTTTGGAGGATTCTGCAGGGATAACTTAATCAGAATATAAAGTACAGAACAGATAAATTTCTCCGATAGTCTGGATAACCAAGACTCCAGCAATTCTCTACTCTTGAAATCTAGTATTGGAAATCATTTCGACGAAGCCAAAAATACATTCAGCCTTACTCATCACCACTGCTAAAACATCAAGTCACTTTACAAAGGCTTTCTCCTGTTAATTATATATTAATCACTTTCTGGAACTGTTCTTTTTTTTACGTTTGTTGCAATGTATTTCAGTATTTCTATTTTTAATACCATTTTAAAATCCCAGTTAACTTTCATCTTCTGGTTGGAGATTCCCAGTAGTCTAATATTATAAGCCCACGTCTCAGGTTTCATGATAAGTAAACGGTGAAGGATTCTTTGTGTTGTGTATGTGAAACGACTGATAGCTAAGATTCCCCCACAATGGATTGTTCACGTTTTTACCTCAGATAATTAAATATCTTTGCCCCTAGAAGCTCCTTAAATCCAATCAAAGGGAGGCATACAGCAGGTAGTTGGAAAATCTGAAACTGAAACAGGAAATTCTGGGAAAAATGTAGAAGATGTGGCAGCTTGTGTGTGTTGGGTGGGGGGGGAAGAGGAGGTGGAGCGAGCATGCAAAAGAGCGAGAGAGAATGCGAGGGAGAGTGAGAAAACATCTAACATTTCAGGTTTGTGACCTTGCATCAGTACTGAGAAGTAACCGATGCAATAGGGTTTCAGCAAGGGCTGGCTGGACAAAGGGATAGCGGAAGGCAGGAGAGACCGTGGGGCAGCTGACAACTCAGTCTTCCAGAACCAAAGGAACTCTCAGTGGGACGAGAAAATAATTAAAAACATACTCCTGTAGATTGCTGCTGTGGGCAAGCGAAAGCGAATGACACAAAGCAAGCAAAGAAACAGAAACGGGGCGGCACGGTGGCACAGTGGTTAGCACTGCTGCCTCACAGCGCCAGAGACCCGGGTTCAATTCCCGACTCAGGCGACTGACTGTGTGGAGTTTGCACGTTCTCCCCGTGTCTGCGTGGGTTTCCTCCGGGTGCTCCGGTTTCCTCCCACAGTCCAAAGATGTGCAGAGTCAGGTGAATTGGCCACGCTAAATTGCCCATAGTGTTAGGTTAAAGGGGTAAATGTAGGGGTAAGGGTAGGGGTAGGGGTAGGGGTATGGGTGGGTTGCGCTTCGGCGGGTCAGTGTGGACTTGTTGGGCCGAAGGGCCTGTTTCCACACTGTAAGTAATCTAAGTAATCTAATCTAATCTAAGAAACAAAGTGCAATCAACTGTTTAGGGTCTGAAAATGCTAAAAATGTAACGTCAAGTCGAGAGGCCACAAAGTCCCCAACTTGAAGATGAGATGCTGTTCCTGAAGTTTATGTTGCGCCACCCGGCAACAGTCAAAAGCATTGAGGTCAGTATGGGCACAGACAGGAGAATTAAAATGTCAGGCTATCAGAAGCTACAGTCATGTTGGTAGGCAGGGCAGAGGTGCTTCAGGAAATGGCCATTCAATCTGCATTTGATCTCATCTATGTAGAGAAGGCTGCACGAGGAGCAGTGGAAATGTGGACTACCATTGAACAGAGCACAAGTAATACTTGGAAGGGCCTCAGACTAAGAGGAGAGAAGAGGTAAATGAGGTGGGTGTTGTACGTCCTTTTACTCTGACACTTTTCCCTCCATCCCAGAGGCACAACAACGCTCCCCTTCACCTCATCTTCAGATACGGTGGAACATTTCGCACCATTTTTGCCACTTACAGCCACCACCACATAGGTGTCTCCTTCCCCTTTCCTGCTTTCCCTCGGGTCAGCTCCTTCCATTCATCCTCAGTCATCCCCAAAGTCCTACTCTCCTCCCACAGATTCTTTTCAGGAAAATATAGGAAATGCAGCACTCAGTATTTAAAGCTTCTCTCATGTCTGCCCAAGGCCCCAATCACTCCTTCGAGGCGACACACCAATTTGCCTGTATTCTCATCAGTCTGCACTCACTACTGACAACGCTATCTCCTCTATAGTGGTGAGGCCAAATACAGATTGGAAGGCTGCTCTGCAGGGCAACTCCGTTACTATCACCCTGAGCGTCCGGGGGCCTGTCATTTGAATTCCCGGTTTGATCTCACACCGAAATCTCTGTCCTCCGCCTACTGCAGTGTTCCATGGATGCTCAAGTTGCAAAAACAGACCCCCCCCATCTGCTTTTCTCGACTCAACATGAAATAAATGGCCTGAAACAGCTGAACTTCACCTTCCCATTGTATTCCCTATTCTTCCCTGGTGTTTTGTTCCCAGTCAGCAGCACACTTCCTTCCAAGCAATGTTATCCAAGGTATTGGCTCTGAAAATAATTACATTGTGAATTAGGTTTACTGTGACGTGTACTCAAGTTTCAAACAAACAGGAGCAGAGTGAAAAGTGTACAATGTTGCCAAAACGTGGCACCATCTTAGGTACAAACTACCTCGGTGCAAATCTTTAGCTCCAAAGAAATTGAGAAAATAGAGAAAACATTACACTACATTATAAACAAACATAGTATAAGTTAGGAAAATAAGAAATAAGAAAGATAAAAAGATAGTCAAGGGCTGCTTTAAGCTTCATGGGCAGCACGGTGACTCAGTGGTTAGCACTGCTGCCTCACAGCACCAGGGACCTGGGTTCGATTCCAACCTCGGGTGACTGCCGGTGTGGAGTTTGCACATTTTCCCTGTTTCTGTGTGGGTTTCCTCCAGGTGCTCCGGTTTCCTCCCACAGTCCAAAGATGTGCAGTTCAGGTGAATTGGCCATGTTAAATTACCCGTTAGTGTTAGGTGCATTAGTCAGAGCGAAATGGGTCTGGGTGGGTTACTCTTCGGAGGGTCGGCGTGGAGTTGTTGGGCCGAAGGGCCTGTTTCCACACTGTAGGGAATCTCATCTAATCTAATCCCATTTTATGATATTTTATACAGAGAAATTGACAAATTCACTCCGGATCTTGAACGGGCTGGATCTATGTTTCACAACAATCTTAGCAACAATTCTTAACTAGCGAATTATAACCTGTACCAAACTGCTATCAGCAAACAAACAGGGCCTCTACCTGCCAAGACTCACCAATGGTTATTCCTCTACCATTGTGAATCAATATGTACTTAAGATCCAGTCAAGCAAAGAGCATTGCTCTTTGATCCAGCTTTGATCTAAGATCCAGTCAAGCAAAGGCAACATTCTTCTATTTACCAAAAGAAAATGCAGATCTTTTGTTTCCACATCTTTTCTTAGCCCAACTCCATTCCCTTTGGGTTCCGGAGGACTAACTTTTATTTCATTCTATCTCATCTGTCTTCCATCCCATCATAGAATTTCCTTTTGACTTTGTCCAAACCAGCCCGTGCTCAAATCTCGAACTTTTTTCAGTTCTTAGAAAAGGTTACTTCAACTCGCTCTCTCTCTCTCTCTTTCTCTCTCCATTGATCTGATCGGAGAAGGTCCCCAACCCACCCTTTCACTGATGTGTTCTCATGGAGAATTTCTCACAGTTAATGCTCATTGAGTACAAGATGCATCAGAAATCCCAAACCCAGCCAGAGGTAAACCCCTGGGGAACCATGTTGACTTCACCATACAACCTCACACATCTCAGAAGCACACATGTTTCAAAGCAGGGGCTTTGTTGATGCCTCCAATTGGACTGACCTCAATAAATACACAAACGTGGCTCCATTTACAAACCCAGATCATCCCAGTTGTGGACTTTCAGAATTCACTTGTCCTCACAAACATCCATTCAGTCCCACTCAGAAATTCACACAGCAGTAACTACATACGCAATTCCTCCAATGTAATAAAACAGTGAAGTTGTCACACACGCATTTTATATTAAAAGTAACACTGGGCCATGCAAAAGGGTGCTTGGTCAGATTACCAAAAGCTCAGCCACAGAAGCAGGCAGAAGTGCTACGAAGGAGAAAAGTGAGGTAGAATGGTGGAGGGGTGCAAGCTGGGTGTTCCAGATCTTAGTGAACTGAAGGTGTTAAAATCTATAAGGTCCAAGAAGCCAGAATTAGAGAAGGTCTGACCTCTCAGAGGGGCAAAGCCTTGAAGGATTGTGGGAGAAAACAAACATGTTTAAATAAAATTGAATGCAAGAGCCCAACAGACCAATGAAGGTTACTTTAAAATGATGCGCAATTTGTCACTGTGTCAATGAATCTGTTGCAAATTCCATTCAAGGTACAGAAGACTTTTCTACAGAGAGAGAAAGCAGGATAATGGACAAGGTAGAAACCACTATACGCTCCTCTCCATATCTCCGTAACCACTGTTCAGGCTTCACGTCAGAGTTTCAGAAGAGTAGATGCTGTTTTTTTTAAAAACACAAAAGCATAATTTCACATCTCTTCAAATTCATTAACACATTGACTTCAAACTGAAACATCCCAGTACTCTCAGCTAGGAGTTATCAGAAATTCTCACCATTAATGGTAAACCATTACACCTGCTGGACTATAACATGGTGTGTGATTTTTAACTTTGTACACCCCACTCCAACACCGACATCTCCAAATCAATGGTATACCAGGTTTCATCAGATCTCTCAGTGAGCAAGGGAGGGGGCTGATAAATGACAAAGCATGAACTGAAATGTCCAAATATTGTGCATGTGGAGGTAAGACTGAATAAGTAAAGAAGGTAGTCCCTGATAAAATGACTGGGTCACTGTAGTCACACTTTCTGCAATCATTATCCCAATGCTGATGGTGAATGTTTCAAGTGAGAGTTCAGTTCATGACTGGTGCCAACTAGAGTTCTGGACTCCCTCTGCTGGTTACTTAGGCAATTGCAGCATATTTTCCAAACACAAGAGAGAATTACATCAGCAATGAGGATCAGAGTATAAAAATTGTTGAGAAAGTTAAAAGTATCACACCTTCAAGCTGTGGGTGTTTTACACTCCCTGTGCCCAATGCACATATTTGTGAAAGATTACCCTTCAACCCTCTATTTCTCAATTACATGCTGTCGCTTGACAGCATCCTTTGTATGTTAATAACTAAGATTACAGAAGCCAAATTTCACTCAAAGTGACCAATTTCACTACGCCCACCTTCCTGCCTGCTTGAGTCACTGCAACTGGTGTGGAAAACTATTTGGGAATGAAACAACATATCTAGCCTTCCCAATTCAACAGAAAAGACTATTAACTTTAAGCAGTGTTGAAACATTGGGAATGACTGGGAAGCTGACTGAATGCTGACAATGGGTTTGAAGAGCAATTCAGCTGCAGAGCAGTCTCAAGTGGGGCCTTCAGAGGTCAGTGCTGGAACTGCTAGACTCTATAAAAGGATGAGATCATAAAACAAGGATGCGAAGTGGAGAAAGTTCCAAACTAACCAACTGAGCAGCTTATAAAGAAGAGGGCAAGTCGTCTGGACAACGGGCAATCCATTTTGGATAAAACTTGACTAGTGTGGGACCATACTAGAGTTACAAGAGTTGAAAATGCATTGCTATTCTTAAATGAGGATTAAGAGGCCAGACCATCCCAGACACCAAAATGTCACAGTCATTTCAAGAAATATCGTGTCACAATCTTGTTAAATGGTGAAACAAGTCAGCTGAATGGACTACTGTTGCCATGACTTAATCAATCATAGAACAGAAACTGTAGAATTTCACTATATAAGTGAATCTCTTACCCAAAGTTTTATCTGCAAAAAAAAAACACAACACAGGAAATTGCAGAACAATGAGAAACAAAAGGGTTTGAATCCTTTATGTACTAGATGCTTACAGATGTAAAGGCAGCGTATGAGATAAAGCTGATGTTATTCTAACACCATTCAATAAAAGCATTTGAATGGTTCCCTTGAAAAGAACTGTGCTCCAGACTCAAACACTCAAATCAATCACTGATACTAAGGCAGACAATTCTGCAGAGATAGAATAAGTCAACTGCTAAATAAAGTGGGACCAATGTTTGAGCAATAGCACTTCTAAATGAGGATGCTGGAAAAAATATTACTCTATTATAAAACATGTCAGCTTTACCATCTATAGCGTGATATTCATGAGTAAGATGGTGCCTCTTGAACGCTCATCACTGCTGATACATCATGTCAGTTAAGCAATGGAGTGATTCAACTGCCCAAGTTCTTACCATCCACGGAGGCTCTTTTGGGTAGAATGGTGACTGCCCCCTCAGCCATTTCCCCTTGTTGTTTTACTGGAGAGTGTTTCGAGCCCCAGCTGTCAGAGCCGATCCAGATAAAATGGCCTGCTTTATTTGCTCTTTTGGCAGCTGCGAGGACCTGCCTGTGTGAAATAACCAAGAGGTCCTCAGTCAAGAGAGCCTGGATTGAACACATTAAAAAGGAATATTTAAACAGGTACAAAAGTAATGATTTACAAATACAGCACGTTAATTTAAAAAAGACCTGCCTTTCTTACTCACCGGCGACACTAAATGTTTACTGGCTACTGAACCGTAGCATCCTGTTGAGTGATGGTGAACAGTGACTTGCTAAAAGGGGGAAGGCTACTGGCACCTCTGTGGAGGAGCTGAAAAACATATCCCAACCACCAGTGTTGCTACGTTGCTGGCACAATCATGACCAAGGATCAATTTGCCCCAGGGATAAGATGGGGATTCAATATTAAGCGGGTTAAATGATCATTTCAGACCTCTTGGCGAGGGCCCACTGGAATTTCCAGTCAGCCCCCTCCATGCCCTCTGAGGTGTTTGGGAGGGGCAACCAAATGAGCTGCCTCAAGGAATCCCCCAGTGGAGGATGGCATCACTCCAAGCAGACTTCTACGCTCTCTCTCCCTGCATGCCCACCACTGCTGCTCAACATCTACTGGTGGTCAGACTGTTGAGGGCATCTCAAAATTTAGAGGTTTGGGAAAGTAGAGAGAGGACACATCCATGAGAAGACATTCCTCTTTCTCACTTGAACTGCAGGCTTCACCTCCTACCCAGTTTTGAAAGCCTGATATACCTCACAATATAAGGAGCCCACCGAACTTGGAGACGATAGGTTTGGAGGGACAACTGGCTGTAAGTCCTAACTTTTGCTGCAGCACCACTAATTATTTGCTTCAAAGAAAATCACAAATAGTGACTGGTCCCCACCCAGTAGAGTTGGTGGGGGAACGTTTGAGAGAGCTCCATTTTATCCCAATGTAGAGAACCCAAATTATAACTCTGCTTAGGAATGAATGATTAATTCATGTTTTTCCTTAGTTTGACTCGATTCAAACCAGCCACCAAACACAACAATTATTGAAGGTTTTTGTCATCAGGCAATTCACAAGAATCATCAAACCAGAGGGAAAACGACATTTATATAGTATCAAAGGACAGCACTGATTCGTTGGCAAGGAACCTCTCAATAGTAGAGGCATTTCAATGGAAAATGCACTTGTTAGTGATGTCAGACAGTTAACTGACAAGTGGCTAGTCATTAAGAATGTGCAGAAGTACCGTCCTCTATAATTGACTAACAATGTGTCCTTATTTATTTCCTCCCTCCTACTTCAATTCTGTGGCAGACAGCCATCTCTGGTCTTAAGCTACGTTAACTTGGGTCTTTTTAAATTCATAATTTTAATATACGGGGGGGGGGTGCTTTCAATGTAATTGTGTCAATGATGGAGGGTAACACATAGTCAATTCCTGGATAGTCTTATGCTAAAATGTTTAATTCTTTTGTGGTCCTGTGGAAATTATCCTTCTCTTTAGTTATCTCATGTTCTCTTCCTTCAAGGACAGAGAAATCAAGATCTAGTTCTTGTTCAAGTGGAGACTACTACTCTGACTATGTATATGGTGAGAGGTCAACCAGTGCTGAGGTGGGAAGTTATTTATGCCCTTCACTATGATAATGTTTTGACGTTTCAATTGATGAAAAGGAACTCTCCAGGCCTAACTAAAACTGAGAGTAAAATTGGAATATAGTACACAACAAAGTCATGATCAGGCTTAGAATGAACCAAAACATTTTCAGCAAGTCAGACTCTCCAATTGATAGTCATTACAATTTCACAGAATTAAAACCTTCCAAACCTTAGCTCCATCCATCATGTTATGCTGTGTCAACTCATATCAATGTACAAATAGGTCCTCTTCTATAAATACCTTTCATTCTTAACGCATGTACAAACAAATAATTGTTCCCACTTAGACTGGAACTGAGTTGGTATTTGTGCTTCTCTCCATGACTGACACTAAGTTGACTTTCTTAATACAAGGATACCGAAATTAACTAGAATTAAACTGCAGGGAGTTGTTAGATGTAGCCGACTGACAGGTATGCTATCTTTGGATGACAAAAAGTATTCCGAATCAGCATGACAAACTAACATCTGTTTTAGCTTACCCAGACATGACCTGCTGAGATGTTAGTCGTTTGTGAAATATTTAAGTGGAGATAATCGAAAGATGGATCTCGAGGAGCTAAGTGATGGGGCTGTAACTATCTCCTTTCACAGCTTGTTCCATTCTGCAATTCTCCTTGAAAAGATAGATTGTTGACACATTATCTTAGAGACGAATAGTTTCTATAGTGTGTCGATGGCTACCACACACTTTGTCATTGCTGGAGGGCATGCAGAGACTTGTTCTGTCAGTTCCCACCAATGTGTTCCATATACGACAGAACGCAGCCAGGTATGATACTGGTACATCCTTATTGATTCCTGCTGAATTATGCAGCTCACTGCCTTGATATACCTCACTATGTAAGGATGCTGCAAAACTTGTATACTGCAGGTTTAGAGGCACAATTGGTTGTAGGTTAGAACTCAGATTTCTCCTCAGAAATCTGAGAGCCTTGGAATCCTTATTGAAGGTCATTTTAAAGAAGAAGTCCCATGTATGGTTGTGAATTTACCTGTTGCAGAACTTGATTACAGAACTTAAAGTCATCTGTTTCTGGAGTTAACATGTCGATGCTGAACACGTCATGAAAATTGTTTTGATACTGAATGCTATCTGGCATTGGTCATGCCATATTTGCAATTCCAGAACACCACATTATGGTGAATTGATATGACGTATACAGGACTGAGAGAGGAGAACCTTTCTAGCATAAGCAGGTTGAATGCAAACCGTTCAAGTTGGGACAAAGGAACGACTGAAGCTATATTCATGCAGCTAACTGGAGCATTCTGGATCACACCGTGCCCTTTGCCTGAGACATAGCGACCCTAAGGTTAAGCTCATCAGCAAGTCACCTTTCTCTCCTGAGAGCAGCCTCTGGGACTACGGTGACATTGACTTCTCTGACTGGTGTCTTACAGATGCTAGATAGGTTTTGAGAATGGAGTGATTCACCACATGCAATCACAGTTAGGGCTGTGATGCACACTTTGTTGGTGTCAACTTGTACTGACAAACTTAGTGGTGAAACAAATATTCCCAGAGAGTTAAGTGGGAACAACTTGCCTTTAAACTAGCAAGTGTCACAAGAGTAACATCAAAATTTCATCCTCTGACCTGCACTTGTTGCCATTGGTTTCCAGAACTGGCTGGAGCTGTCAGAAATGGATTAAGCTTTTTCTTCAATGACAATTAACTGTCAAGTTACAGCTTGTGTAATACTTGAAATATTTATCATTGGTTGCCTTACTAGAAATAACTCAAGATGCCAACGTTCGGAGCTGACAAGTCGTATTTTGACTTGACCTGCTTACCTGATATCATCTTCATTGGCAAAAATGATTACACCACGAACCCTCGGTGTGTCTAAAAGACTCTTGATGATTTTGTCAAAGTCTGCTCGCTTGGGGTCCGCTGGGATTTTCAAAGATTGAGCAATGCAAATCCCACCTATGAAATATGAGAAGTACAAAGATGTAAAGAATAAAAGGTACAAGAAAAAAAAAGACCTTAATTAAATTTTCACCAGGAATTCAGTTTTACATTATTATTCCATACATCAGCAGTGGACGTTTTTGTTCTGACTGCTGAATACCTTTCACTTCTACCGTGTTCTTTTGATTTAAGATTAAATGACAGCACACGACTCGATTTCACTAAGAATTTAGTTGTTAGGCCTTCTCACATGCAGGAACCCTGAATGGTAGCACAGACACTTTCAAGCACAGTGTTTTGCTGCATCTCATCCCCTTCAATGATAGGCAATCTCAAAACTGACCCCCTTGAAAGAGAATTTTACAATCTAACTGCTTTTCAAGAGGACAACACAGAATCTGGAGGGATGATATAGTATGAAACTCATAGTAACCGTCACAATGAAAAATAGCACTCAACTACTTTGATGACTCAAGTGTCTGTTTTGACAGACAAAAGAGATTCTGTGACACTACTGTGTTCCTCAGTTTAAAACTGACTTCACTCTCCCCTGATACATTTATTCAAGATGGCGGCAAAGTAGCAAGGCTCAGCCCCTGGCTCATCCGCACCTGTCTGCTTTCTTTTCATTTTGTCTTTCCTCCTTTTGACTTTTTTCCCCCCCTTTTCTTTCCTTTAAAGCCTGGAGAGTGGTGGGTGAAGGTGGTCTCCGCTGGCAGTGGCAACAACACCAAGACGAGCAGAACATGGCTCCATCCCAGCCTGGAGTCTCCCGGCGAGTGAGAAGCAGGTAAATTTCCAGGCCGAGCCTGTCCACTCCAGCCTGGGGCATTCTCTCCTCTCTCTCTCCTTTCTATCCTTTTTCGTTCTTTCCTGTTTCTTCACCTGGGTCAGCATGGTGGCTCAGTGGTTAGTACTGCTGCCTCACAGCACCAGGGACCCAGGTTCGATTCCTGCCTTGGGTAACTGTCTGTGTGGAGTTTGCACATTCCTCTGGATGCTCTGGTTTCCTGCCACAGTCCAAAGATGTGCAGGTTAGGCGATTTGGCCATGCTAAATTGCCCGTAGTGTTAGGTGCATTAGTCAGAGCAAAATGGTTCTGTGTGGGTAACTCTTCGGAGGGTCGGTGTGGATTTGTTGGGCCAAAGGGCCTGTTTCCACACTGTAGGAAATCTAATCCAATCTAACCTTCATCTTCCTGAGGAAGAAGTGGTGTCAGCAGGGATTCCGGGCTTTGTAAGCCCCATGGGCAGACTCCTGGGACGGTAGCTGGGCATCAGTTGCAGCGATGCTGGAGCATGGTCTCCTGGCTGTGGTAGACCTAGCACAGGGACTGTGTATGGGTCCCTGACTGATGAAGACTAATTCTATTTAAATATTTCCTTTTATTCTTCTTGGATTGTGAAACCAAACACTTTTCACTGTATTCTCCTCAGATACATGTGACAATGAACAAATCATTCATTCATTCGAATGTTCCCTTCCCTTCAAGTGTACATATGTTTGATAATGATGAGCACGACACTGTAGAGACAGGTTTGAGGTAGTTCTACATTCCGTGGATGCAGATTGAGATAATTCATCTCTCTGCATCCCTACAGCTTTTTTGCAAGATCCTAATAAATCCCACTCCAATACACTTTGCCCATAAGATTTCCTTCACAACTTCAGGATAGAACACTACCATCAGTCACAAATGACGGCACTAAATCAAAACTTGCACATTGATTGCATTGCTCATGGCCTCTCTATATCCCAACATGATTTACATTCAATGGAGTACAGCCACACCCCCAAACTCTATATTTTCCAATCGTGTACCTAGCACTTTACCTCTGAGGATCCATCCAAAGCATTGTGTGCAATTAAATACAACCCTGATAGTTGCAGTCCATTCTTGACAGTGATAATTTGCCATCACTAACTTATCCTCTACTGCACGCAAGAACAGAGCAGTTAGGGCTGTCTCTGCTACACACTTTGTTGGTATAAATCCAGACAGGTGCAACAAATACTCCCAGAGAGCAAAATGGTAACAACTTGCCTTTAAACTACCAAGTGTCACAATAGTAATATCAAACTTTCATGAAGTCAAAGGAGAAGATAACAGACGTGATCAAAAGCTTTCTCAAAGGCGTGATTTCTGTCTACTGTTGGTGAGTTTCCCCTTGACCTCAGATACACTGAATGGTGACATCTCAGGGGAAGCCGTTCAGGCCACTAAGTCAGTAAGGGCTTTCCAGAGCAGCAATACACCTACTACCACATCACACTCTTCTCCCTGTAACTCTGCACATACTTCCTTTACAGAAAGTAATCCAATTCCCATTAACATGCGTCGATTGACCCAGACCCATCACAATCTCAGGCAGTGCACTCCAGATCCCAACCACTCACTGCGTGAAAAGGATTTCTTAGTGTAGCCATTGTTTTGCCGATTGCCTTAAATCTGTGCCCTCTTTTTCTCCATCCTTTCATCAATTGGAACAATTTTTCCCCATCTATCTTGTCCAGACCCCTCATGATTTTGAATATCTACTAAATGCTCTCTCGAACCTTTCTTTTCCAAAAAGAATTGTTCCAACTTCACCAATCCACCCACATGACTGGCATGCCTCATCCCTGAAACCACTTTCATGGCTCTCTCTCATGCCTTTGTATCCCTGACGCACACTTCAATCTAACACACCTTTCCCTCCCTCGGCCCCCAAGGTTCATGTGGACACTGTGTTCCTTCTCACAGGTATCCTCCCAGGCCAAAGATGTGCAGGTTAAGTGGATTATCCATGCTAAATTGTCCATATAGCATCCAGGGATGTGCAAGCTAGGAGTGCAAAGTTAAAAATCACACACCAGGTTATAGTCCAACAGGTTGAATTGAAAGCACTAGCTTTCTGAGCGCCACTCCTTCACAAGGTGGTTGTGAAGAATACCATGATATTCAAACAGATGAGAGACTCAACAAACAATCAAGGCATTTTTCAATGTATAATTTCAGTTACATCACACTGTAAACTTTTGCTATAAATTCTGTGTCTTACAATTGTGTCATCCTTACATTATCTTTTGGCTACATGACCCTCCACTTTTTTATTTTAAGTAGTTCACAATATCACAGCTCCTTGTTCAGGTCACCAGCAGATATGCAATTGCCTTCCCAAGCCAGCTCTGTATGCTTCTCTCTGCCACACTATACTGAGGACCATTATAAATTTCTTACATCAGCCTCAGGAAAAGCAAATTCCTCAGCTGCGTTGTTTTCCAAAATGCAAGCTAAAATAAAGCTCAACCTACATTT
Source organism: Chiloscyllium plagiosum (assembly GCF_037043375.1). Lineage (NCBI taxonomy): Eukaryota > Metazoa > Chordata > Chondrichthyes > Orectolobiformes > Hemiscylliidae > Chiloscyllium > Chiloscyllium plagiosum. Next base: position 63,140,634 of record NW_028270152.1, on the reverse strand, counting down.
CAACCATTAAAGGGCGCATTTTCTCTGCTTGAAATACTCATCCAACAGTCTCTTCCTTCTTGAGCTCACTCAATCAAAAATCCTCTCTGTTCCAAAGTTGAACTGTGTATTGCTCTGTCAGCAAATAAATCAAGCAAAGTGCCTTTTTACTTTCAAAAAGAACACTTGGATTCTGTAATCAAGATAATTAATGTTCATTACTAAAAGAGACACAAGTATTTCTCCAGACTTCTTGGCTTCACTGTGAGCTTAGAGATCTACACTGAATTTTAGAACAAAAACCAGGCTGCATTTAAATGTAATAAAGCCAGGCTTGATTGTTTCCTATTTATATCAGATCTGTTAATGCCAGTTGCACCCCCTTATGCCTAAATTTAAAAGTTATAATCCAAAATGTATGAATTATGACACAGATATTTGTAGCTACACAGATATGCAGCACAGTTTAAATGATATACAAGAAATGCTGTTTGGAAATGAACATGGTTGTAGATTGACTGCTGGATTATAATTGGTAGAGGTTCATCTATGTCAGAAGTAATTTGGAAGGATGAACATAAGAGACAATGGTAATAAATAGCCCTGGCAAAAGCCAAAGCAGAGCTAGTATTATTTCTTATAGCTGAGAATTGGATATCCACTTGGATCTACTGGTGTTATTGTTGCTATGGGAACTAATTGCTTTTCTAACATTAACAATTGTAAGGTGAAATAATGCTTATGTATCTAATTTGAGCACAAGGAGCAACTATAGTTATCATATTGTCTGAGGTGGCCTCAGACAGTCAGAGTCTGTGCTGCCCTATGCTTCTTAAAAATTGTCCATTACTTAAGGAATTACACATGATAAAAAGTCAACTGAACTTACTGCTATTGGGTTAAGATGCTCCAACAAAAAGGTTGAAGCTGAATTTTCATGGAAGACTTGGAGATGGCAAACATCCTGACTTGCAGATCCATATCATTTCACATGCAGGATATTTTGGTTCAGAGTGTCATGGAGTACAGGAAATCTGCCCCCAGAAGCAGATCGAAGATGGTAATGGATATTGGAACATACGGACATTGGCAGACCTGAAAGCCCACCTCAATTTATGGGGGCATCAACCCGATTATAATGCTGAATGTCAGGTCCTCAAACATTCATCCTTCACCAAGCAACCACAGGTCAATTCCCCCTCATGCATGCCCACTTGTAACTTCACACTTGCTTCCATGCACACCTGATGTCTCCAGCATGTCTTTGAAATGAATATTTTTAAAAAGCAACAATCTAATAGAACTGTCATTCAAAAGAAAACTCTCATTGATAAATACTTGATTGAAATTTACTCAATGTTGAGACTAAGTGCTTTATCCTTAACATTCATGCCCAGAAAGACATTGGTTCGGCCACATTTAGAAAACTATTTACAGTTCTGGTTGCCACATTACCAAAAGGATGTGAATGCTTTGGAGGGTGCAGAGAAGGTTTACAAGATGTTACCTGGTATGAAAGGTGCTAGCTCTGAAGAGAGGCTGAGTAGGTTAGGTTCATTTTCATTAGAAAAAAGGAGATGGGGGTGGGGGGCCTGATTGAGGTTTATAAAATCATGAAGGGTATACACAGGGTGGATAGAGAAGAGCTATTTTTCCCAGGGTGAAGGATTCATTAACGAGAGGTCATGCTTTCAAGGTGAGAGGTGGAAAGTTTAAGGGGGATACACATGGCAAGTACTTCACGCAGAGGTTGGTGGGCGTTTGGAACACGTTGCCAGCAGAGGTGGTAGAGGCAGGCACAGTAGATTCATTTAAGATGCATCTGGACTGATGCATGAGTAGGTGGGGAGCAGAGGGATACAAATGCTTAGGAATTGACCGACAGGTTTAGATTGTAGATTTGGATCGGCTCAGGCTTGGAGGGCCAAAGGGCCTGTTCCTGGGCTGTAAATTTTCTTTGTTCTTCTTCTTTGAAACGGAGTCTATTTACAGAAGTGGCTTAATTCCAGTAAAACTTGCATGGGATTTGAACTGACCAACCCTGAACTGGAGCCAACAAGGATGGTATGCTTACATACAGGTTAAATGTTTGGACCCTTACTTTGGCAGTGAAAACTGCCAGAAATAGAAATAAGGGTGGAAATCAGGAATTAGGGTGTTGGCCTTTTAAGTACCATAAATTTATCTAAATCAACAAAAGTAAAAGATTGCAGTTAACTCTCTTTCTCAGTCTCCTGATGCTGCCCTCCTTGCTAATTGATTGCAACTCTTTTTTTTTCCCCCTAAATTCAGATTTCCACCATCATTAGCATTTAGTTTTATCTCACAGCATTGAGGGCCATGTATTTCCGAAAAGGCAGATATCTTGTGTTTGTTCCTCTGGTCTCTCTGCATTGCATAGTGTAACCGAGCAAGACAACATGGATGGAACCACAGAAAAGGACAAATAGTTGGAACAAAGGAGGCAGCGACAATGGAGATCGAGT